>NC_137689.1:39630941-39665941 GCF_963989245.1 Nansenia antarctica | reverse complement strand
AGCAGAGAGGGTGATCGGCTGTCCCTTGCCCTCCCTCAACTCCCTGCATGACACCAGGGCTCTGAGGAGGGCAAGGAAGATCATGGCTGACCCCTTCCACCCCGGCCACGGCCTCCTCACCCTGCTTCCCTCTGGAAGAAGGTTGCGGCTGCCTAAGGCACTTAAGGCCCGCCACAGGCTCAGCTTCTACCCCTCAGCCGCCAGGCTGTTAAATGACTCTGGCTTCCCCCCCCCCCCCGCCCCCAAGTCTGCCCAGGACTGAACTGGACTCACTGTAAAAAACTCTGCACTGCACTTTACTTTATACCGCACTATCCAATGCACTGTTGTCTGTCCTGTGTTGTTGTTGTGTTGTCCTGTTTTTTGATATGTGAAAAAAGTATAAACGCACTTGCTGTGGTGACGAAGCAAATTCCTATATGTGTAATGCATAGTGGCAATAAACGTTATCTCAATCTCAATCTCAATGCCTTCACTGAGGAGGAGCTTGGTGAAATGAGGACCTTAATGGAGAAGGTGGCTGATGGTAAGATGGGAGCCCGACACACAGATCCAGTAGTGGCACTGTTTGAACATAGGTTTGAAGAAAACTTCAAAAGACTCGCTGAAGGAGGAAGAACGCCTACACTCTGGGTGCAGTACCACCACATGGTAGATGTGATCAAGACCTTCATCCGAAGTGAGCGGCTTGCAGACCACAAGGGGCACCTGTCCTGCATTGCTACCAGGATGCTGGACATCTTTGCAGCTGCGGGCCATCATCAATATGCCAAAGGTGCACGGCTGTACTGTCAACTTATGAAGGAACTTGAAACGTTGCCTGCTTACAAAGAGACCATAGAAAGTTTCACTGCCCATGGAAACCATGTTGTCCGTTACTCCAGCCATGATTGGTCTGGCACCTGGTGTGACATCTGTATTGAGCAGACATTAATGAAGGCAGCCAAATCAGAAGGTGGACTGAGCAAAGGGAGGATGAGAAACAGTGATTCTGGCCACAAGTGCTGGGTGCTCACCCTCAGTCACTTCTCCAATGTCAACCAGTGCATGGAGGAAGATGTCAAGGAACATGCTCCACCCCACAGAGACCTTGCCAAAACACAGATGAAGCGAGATGCTGAAGCAGTTGAACTTGCCCTCCAATGGTTTGAGGAGAACAACCCATTCGACCATGATCGAGACAAGGAGATGCTTGTATCTTTCTCTACAGGATTCACAAGCACAGGAGATGACCCAGTCAATGCTGAGAGAGCAGCTGAAGTAGGGAGAGAGATGCAGATTAAGCTGGATGGACAGTCAGTGACATCGACCATGGAGGTGAAGTCAAAGGTACAAGCCCTGTCATCACTCAGAAAGATTCCCAAGATCAACGAGAAGAAGATTCACCTTGACTCACTCAAGTTGTTCAACCGACTGATCATTTTTGCCCAACGGGATATGACAGTTGAGACAAGCTTGGAGTATGAGCTGACTCCCTTCCCATTGTCCCTTTTCAGTAACAAAGATCAGAAAATGAACAAGGCGAACAAGGCAGGCTTTTCCAAGACTAGTCTGAAGGAGTTAACTGATCCACTTGAACTCACTAACCAACCCTGCTCCACTTTGGTGGTTGATGGCGGATGGCTTCTCTACAAGGTGACGTGGGAACAAGGTCAGACTTGGCAGGAGATTGGCAACAGTTACCTAAGCTACGTGCAGTGTCTTGGCCGTAACTCTCAAAGGATCATTGTGGTCTTTGATGGCTATAACAGATCGCCAAAAGATCATGACCACATCCGACGTACCAAGAAGTCATGCTGTGACCTCCAGATTCGACCGGATATGATACACTGGACACCAAGAGCGAAGTTCTTGGACAACACTCATAACAAGAGTGAGCTCATTCACCTCCTCTCTTCAACATTCAGAAAAATTCACATCACCGTGGAGCAGAGTGACAATGATGCTGACACTTCGATTGTGAGAGAGGCATTGGCTGCTGCTACAGATGGCTTTGTTGAGGTCAGTAACATTTGTGTAGGTATTTTACTTGCATTAGCTATGACTACTTTAAAAGAAGAGTTTTGACTATTTTTATATATTTTCACATAGTTGAACATGCATTGCATATCTTCTTCTATTTTCAGTTGCGGGCAGAAGACGCAGACGTGCTGGCAATGCTGGTGCACCATAGCTCAAGCACCAACCACCCACTCTTCTTAACCACATCGAAGGGCTCTTATGATGTCAAGAGGATCCGAGAAGCTCTCTCAGATAGAAAGAGACGCTACCTGCTCTTTTGTCACGCCTTCACTGGGTGTGATACGGTTTCTGCTATCGCTGGCCATGGGAAAACAACTCTGTTTGACAGGTAATAATAATAATATTATATCATAATGAAATATTTGTATATTGAAATATCTGAAACAAACCTTGAAGTGCATTCTTTTACAGGTTTTGTGCAGGGGACATCGACGAACATATGGACATCTTCCTTGACATACACGCTACCAAGGATGCAGTGATTCAGGCTGGTACTAGGATCTTCCAGTACATTCACCATGGGCCAGGTACTACTCTGGGTGCAATTCGATGCAACATGTTCTCGGGAAAGGCAGCGGCTGGGCTGATCAAACCAGAAACTCTACCTCCAACAGAGGGTGCAGCTGCACAGCATTCTCTCCGTGCCTACCTACAGACCCGGGACTGGATCCTTCTACAGAGCATGTCTCTGGACCCCAGTGACTATGGATGGACATTAGGTGTTCATGGTTATGAGCCAGTTCCAACCTTAGACCCCATGGCTCCCGACGAGCTACTCCAGTTCACAAGCTGCAATTGTAATGAAGATTGCAGCAACCGGCGATGCAGCTGCAAGACAAATGCTGTCAAGTGCATCTCAGCATGTGGAGTTTGTAAAGGCATTACATGCAAGAATGGTATTCATGATGTTGTTGAAGAAGACTCAGACATTGACTCCTGAAGCATTTGACCTATGGTGGATCAGTATTTGCTCTGAGTATTATGCAGCTAATTTAAATAAATGTATATGTAAATGGTAAGGGGCGTGGCAGTTTCTCTACCAGGAAGTGGTCTTGGTGAATGCAATCAACTCAGTTTGACCCCTCAAAAGTTACTCAAGTCCAATTTAAGCATTTTCGAATTTTCGAAAATCGGTTATCGGTACCCCAACTTTGAGCAGTTTTTTTATGAGGTTTCCCACAGGAGTTGAATTTCAACCTTTTAGTACATGTTATTACACACCTTTAGAAACACATTGGTGAAGAATTTTTTGGGTAACGATTTACTTCGCAGATTTTCATATGTTTCCCTTACTATAAAGGGTGTGTGTGTGTGTGTGTGTGTGTGTGTGTGTGTGTGTGTGTGTGTGTGTGTGTGTGCGTGCGTGCATGCATGTGTGGTTGTCTGTTTTTCAATGTTGTTTTTAATGTCAGTTTTGATGAATTGGATTCTCTGTCAATCACTCATCTGAATTGTTTGTTTCTAAGCATTTTGGACCAAGTAATTTATTTTTTCTTGGCGAGAAACAACCATTAGCAATCATACTTAAGTTTAAATCATGTCATTGGAACGAAGACAGGCACATTGGTAAACCGAAAGTGCTACGTTGGACAATTGTACCAAGCAAAGCGAAACAAACAAAACATAAAAAGTGTTAATTTTCTATTAGTACCTAGTAATTGCAGTACCTTTGCTATTGTGTAGGGAAACCCCTTAAACAAAGAAAAAAACACTCAATGCCCAGTCATTTTGATTACAGTTTGTAATCCACTGGATATCAAGAGATTGAATTGAATATAAATTCAGTATATCCTACGTCCCCTCCATTTGGAGAGGAAACCACAAAAAAAAAATCATACATAAAGTTCTGCTGCTCCAAATAGCCCAAGGCACTGTGTGCACAGCAGGAGTTTGCCAAAAATAAGTTAGAAGTGTAAACTGAATTACCCCAATACTGAATAGTGTTACATAATGAAATCTCCCAACCTTTATCATTCATCTTCAAGGAAGATGACTCTTTTCAAGAAAAAACATTTTCAAGCATTTTTGCTTCCCTCAAAATGGCCCCTTACTTAAATGCTGGCTTCAAATTCTTTGTCCCTCAATGATGTCTTAGCTCCACTCTTGACCCAAACAGTCTTCTAGGTTCTAAGTATCCCTTACTTGGTTGTACAATGTTATGTCTCTAAACAGTTCATCTTCATTAAGAGTGCCATAAACATCATGCTGCCATGAAACATTTCCCTCTCATCCGCCGTAGACTGAAGACCCATCTCTTCAGGCTACACCTTAACTGTCCCTCCTGAGACATCTACTTCCTCTACCTCCTGTATGGAGGTAGTTTTAATAAATCGTCCTTCTTCTAGCACTAAGACTGCCAATGGCCCATGACCCAAGCATATATTACTTTTTCCTGCTATTACTGGTGGATAGATGATTCACTAGTATTAGTTGTAAGTCGCTTTGGATAAAAGCATCTGCTAAATGCCAAAAATCAAGATATGTAAAATATAAAATCACTTTAGCTGACCTCTGTCATAAGAAGCTTATAGGACACTGTTATATAACTAGGGTTGGGTACCGAACATCGGTACCGGTAGTTACTTTACATTCGGTATCTACCGAATGTATCTATCTCGCCCCCTGGTGTCCGGTGTCATGCAACAGTCAACTGGTGACTCGCCAGTTAAATTTCCACTCAGTGCGTGTCGTGGTAGTGAGCTGAGCAGTTGTGTTACGAGTTAAGAAGAGTGAGTGAAAGCATATATACTAAATTATTATATTATCTGAATTGTATTATTATTATTATTATTATTATCATCATATTATCGAATTTCGCTAGCTAGCCTAGCTACGAGGTCACCGAGAATGCCGAAGGCCCTAATGAAGCGTTCTAAAGTGTGGCTGCATTTCATATATATTTAACTAATATATATTGTGCCTCAGCAATAAAAAAGTGAAAAGCTGTTTAATGTTGTCGACCGTGTTATTATTATATATATACTGTATATATATATATATATATATATATATATATATATATATATATGTGTGTGGTGGCCTGGGAAAACCCGTCGGATGTCGCTGGCGTTCGTTCGTGGCAAAGAGCAAATATAGATGGAAATCGCGATTTTGGCGATTTTGATATTATGTGGTATTCTAGTACTTTGAACTCCATACTACATTATGGTGAATAAACATTTTAAGAAAACAAAAGAGAAAGTACTTATTTTGATGTTTTTGTGGCGGGTAGTTTGCTAGCGAAACAACATCACGTTGAACGTGTCTCATTCTCAGTTAAGCAACGCACACACACATGAGCGAAAGGAGAGACGATACTTCCAGGTGTTATTGCCAGTTTACTGATGCTCACAATAAGCATAAAGTAATAAAATCTTAACTAGAAGACACACAAATGGATCTGTCCCTCGCATACCGACGAGGCGAGCAGACTAACACCGCATCACAAGCAGACCCCAATTTAAGGACCCCAATTGAAATAAGCCAGTGGCTTTCTTGGGTTTTTATCCTTTTAACCGCCTCACGTCCTTCCGGGTCCTGGGCCGCGGGGCAGCGGCGATCGCAGTGGTTTTATCCTAGGAGCTCGACGATCCGGGGCATAGGGTAGGCATCGAACTTTGACACAGAATTCACCCGTCTATAGTCAACACAGAACCGTACAGACCCATCGCGCTTTGCCACCAGCACAATGGGGCTGCACCAGTCGCTGTGTGACTCCTCGACCACGCCCAGTTTTAGAATAGAGTCTAATTCCCGGCTCACCACATCTCTTTTGTGAGCCGGCAGCCTGTATGGCCGTGTATGTACCGTAAAACCCAGTTGCGTAACTATATGATGCTCTATGAGGCGAGTACGACCGGGTATCGGGGAGAACACATCCACGAAGCTATGTTGCAATTTATCAACGTCCGCCCACTGGCTCGCAGAGAGATGGTCTCCTAAGCAGGTCGGGCGCTAATACTAGTTTTTGGGACCTCCGGCCCAAACTCATCTCTCTCGGGAAGCAGCGTCACCGGGGAAACAGGGACCACGTTAAAAAAAACGTCCTAAAAATGTAGGAGATTAATATGGTATATTTGTCTGCTATCCCCTCTATCCGAACGCACTACCTCGTAGTCTACATCCCCAATTCGCCGTGTGACCGCGAACGGCCCTTGCAACTTGGCGAGTAATTTAGAGCTAGAAGTGGGCAGTAATATCTCTGTCGTACAGCCGTTTTTTACGCTTGAGCAAATGCTCCCGTGACATAACCATAAGTAAGTGTAGAGTGGCGTCATGAGACTGCTTGAGGGGGAAGTCAGCCACCGGAGGGAACGCAGGCAGCGGATCCGTGGGTGCTGGACCCCCTGCCTCCTCCGGCTGATAGGCTCACTATAACAGCGGAGCCCTCCCGGCGTCTCAAGTCGAGACACCCATTTGTGCCTGCCCAGCCTGGTCTCACACGGCAGACGTCAGAATTCAACGTTTATGGACAAACATCGAATTCTGACGTGAGATTGCATTCCAAACGTCGAATTCTGACGTGACATTGCATTCCAAACGTTGAATTCCGACGTGACATAGGGGTAGCTCGTTCTGAAAGCGCAGGGGTGCGCCTGTCTGGCTAACCCTAACCCTAACCCTAACCCTAACCCTAACCCTAACCTTAACCCTAACCCTAACCCTAACCCTAACCTTAACCCTAACCCTAACCCTAACCATAACCCTAACCCTAAATGTGGCCTGACTAATTAATGCAAGTGCAATTCAAAATGGAATAATCCCGAGAGAAGCCCCGACAGGCGCACATAACAGGCGCACCCCTGCGCTTTCAGAACGAGCTACCCCAATGTCACGTCGGAATTCGACGTTTGGAATGCAATGTCACGTCAGAATTCGACGTTTGGATGCAATCTCACGTCAGAATTCGACGTTTGTCCATAAACGTCGAATTCTGACGTCTGCCGTGTGAGACCAGGTTGGCCTGCCGCACAGGATCTCAGGCTGCAATGCAGAGATCTTAACATCAGTGCGGCAGGATGGACGGATTATATGTGGCGCACGGAGTGGGAGGTAAACACCTCCAAACTCCGTGACCACATCCCAGTCGCCGGCCCTGAGCACCTCGGGATGGACTTGCCAAGGCTATCCTGGGTGAGGCTCAATCGTCTCCGGACCGGCGTCGGGCGTTTCCGCTCATCAATGCACAGATGGGGCTTGGCCCCAAATGCGTCATGCGAGTGTGGCGCAGAGGACCAAACCGCAGACGTCATGTTATCCTGGATTGCCCGGTGTACCACCCACCCAACGGGATGCATGGTCTGTCGGTATTAGCAGTGGCGATTCTAGAGATTTATACATGGGGTGGCAAAGGGGTGGCAAGCAGATATTTTAGTGTGGCCATCATTTTGATAAGTGGCTATCTTAATGTCTTACATTTTTGTATATTTATCATCCCTTACAGCCTGTTCTACATATAGAACTAGTGTGTGCATGTGTACAGGTTTCTCTCTCATCCAGTAAATTATTACAAAGACATAGGTTTGTGGGAGAAAAAAACATTTTATTATCTCTTTCATTCTGAGACAATAAACAAGGAACATGAACAATGCGCGCTGAACTTGATCGTCAGAACAAACAAGAATGAGAGGTTTCATGTCCAAGCAAGACCTTGAAAAACTCATCCATGCATTTGTTTGGAGTAGACTTGAGTATTGTAGTCTACTAACAGGCCTATCTAAAGGAGCTGTTCGTAAATTGCAGCTCATCCAAAACACCGCTGCTAGGGTCCTAACAAAAACAAAGAACTTTGAACACATTACACCAATCCTGAGATCCCTGCACTGGCTACCAGTCTCTCAGAGAATTGAATTCAAAATCCTCCTAATTACATAAAAAAAAAAAAAAAACGTATTTTTAAATAATGTAAAGCACTTTGAATTGCCCCTGTTGTATAAGTGCTATACAAATAAACTTGCCTTGCCACAAAATCTGCTATTAAAAAAAATTATAATAAAAAAATACAAATAAATACATTTACAAAAGCTGAATGCGACGATTGCTATGCTGTGCAGCAAATCGCTTCACAAACTCATCCAAATTCAGA
The DNA here is from genome assembly GCF_963989245.1 of Nansenia antarctica. Lineage (NCBI taxonomy): Eukaryota > Metazoa > Chordata > Actinopteri > Argentiniformes > Microstomatidae > Nansenia > Nansenia antarctica. The sequence goes on along the minus strand of NC_137689.1, from coordinate 39,657,834 downwards.
GCTTTTGCACGTTTAGACTCAATGCTGAGAACTGCAATACTTGTTAATCTATTCTCTGCCATGGTAGAGCGCAGGTGATTCTTTATTATTTTAAGAGTTGAAAAACTCCTCTCACATGCTGCACTGGTGACCGGCAATACTACAGCTATTTTACATAATCTGAACATCTCCAAGAAAACCATCTTGTATGGATCCAAAAAATTAACTAATTCCATTAAACTGGAGGGACTTTGTTTTCCATTTGTTGCTTGTTGATCAAACAATCTTCTAATCTGCTGCAGTTCGTGTTTAAGGTTATTTACATTTGATCCATATGCATTTGCTAAAAGATTAACTGCCTCCTCATTCAAAAAGCTGCTGCTGGATGGATTCAGTGCCTGGATACCCTGCATGATGTGACAGTTAAAGCTAGAGAATCGTCTTTGCATTTCACCAATCATGCAATCAATGACAGGATAAAATATTTTAGTTAGAAAAGACTTTTTGCTGTCTGGTATTGTGTGCTGTCCTAGTGTAGACGTGATAACACTACCTTTAAGTTTCTTTGTTATCCGTCTTGCCCTCTTATGAGTGTGAGTTGTAGAAATGTTACAACTTTCACAGGTGTTGAGTATTTCAATCCAAAGCTCATCAAAATATGTCTCAGTACGATAGTTTTTTAGAGTCTGTTGTAGTGTTTCAATTAGCTCAACAGCTTTAGTAAGGTCAAGCTGTGTTGACTGGAGCATATCTGACAAAAATCGGGTGTCACCTAGTACTTTTCTCAAAACTGTAAGGCATCCAATAAAATTCAGATCAATTTGAACCAGTAGCCCTCTTGCTTCAACAGCTCTGTCCGGATTGTCCTCATCTGAAATGTCTTCAAGTACTTGCATTAAAGCAGGCAACCTATCCATAACATTGCGACAAGCTAAATATCTGCAGGCCCATCGTGTATCGCTGAGCCGCTGGAGTTCCCTTGGTTCACCATCAAACATCTCCCTCTGCACCGCCAACCATTTGGGATGGACATAAGACCCTGATATAAATACATACAGTCGCTCTAACAATGAAAAGAAATTTGCAGCGTCGGGTACAGATTTCACACTGTCCACTATCACTAAGTTTAAGCAGTGTGCACTGCAATGAACGTAAAATGCATGCTTGGCTACTTCTTTTATTCTGGCTTGGACACCAGAATGCTTCCCACTCATAGTTGATGCTCCATCGTAGCCTTGACCAACTAGGTTTTTCTTATATTCTAGCCCATGCTTCTCTAAACAGCCTATAATTTTTTCTGTTAAACTGGCAGCATCCAGTTTCTCTGCCTCTTGAAACTCCAGAAAACTCTCATGTACTACACCGTTATAGTAGTAACGAAGAACAAAAGACATCTGCTCTTTTTTCTTGACATCTTTCGTTTCATCCACTAGAACAGAAAACTGTGCACTCTCTTTGACCTCCTTTATGATCTCCTCTTGAACCATCCCTGCCAAACACTGGAGTATTTCATTTTGGATACTGCTGCATGTGTATTTAGCATTTTTGGCTTGCTCTTCCATTCTTTTCTTTAAAAATGGGTCATGCTTGCATAGGACATCTAAAATCTCTAAGAAATTGCCTCTATTATCAGACTCAGGAGATTCCCTGTGACCCCGCTGGGAAATATTTTGAGTTGCTGTTAACAGCAGAACTTCACCTAGTGTTTTGATATATTTCTGATTTTCGATTACTTTTTTTCTGGACTCTTCATCCATCATTACTAACATTGATGTGTTTTTATCTATCATTTTCTTATTCTCTGTCCACGCAAACATTGCATTAACATGGCTCTCAGATTTAGCATGGGAACAAAATCCACTGTCCTTAAATGTGGCTTTCTTCCAATTTGAATATCCATCCATAAACACACTCTTAGGGGCATTAGGCAGAGAAAAGTGTCTACAAGAGAAACAATAACTTGAGTCTTTCGACTGGGAGTATTCCAGCCAGGGATGTATCTTGTACCAGTCGGCACGGAAACTCCTTCTGGCTCCACCCTGCAATGTCTTGGGAAACGTCTCCAAGGATGGTTGTGTCGGGCCATCTCCTCTGTGTTTGGAAATATCTAGGAAAATAAAAATAAAGGAGGGAAAAAAAATCAGATATAGGTCTGATCGGATTACTCCCTGATGGTCAATGTCACAACTTATATTCACCAAGTAAATATACTTTTGATTAAAGCTAACACATGATACTGTACTGTAGCTTTGATAACATGTCACTACTTGTATTATATGAGGTTTGATTCAAATGTAATAATGGACTGGAACAAAAAGTGGAAATCATAAACATTCATACCATGAGGACCAGCTGCAGCTGAACTAGGGACAACTGGTGTCTCTTCCTCAGCCTCTGTACTGCCATGACTCGCTTCCTCAGCCTCTGTACTGCCATGACTCGCTTCCTCAGCCTCTGTACTGCCATGACTCGCTTCCTCAGCCTCTGTACTGCCATGATCTGGCTGATGTCGCTTGCCAAAGAAAATCCTAATATCACCGTTGCCGTTCCTCTTCATTTTGTTACTACCCTTCTTCCTGCACCATATTTTCAACATACATTAACATCGTGTTACAATGACATAACTATAATAACGCCAACGTTAGCTAAACAGTAAGTAAAAGCTAAATAGCTAGCTAACAGCTGAGACTGACGTCTTCGCTTCATAACTCAGCAAATAACGTTACATTGACGAACAAAAAATCTATTAATTTACTAAACATATCCAATAGGTAATGAATTGTAAACGTAATAACAAAATTAGTTAAAACCACATTTAACATTACCTGAACAACAGGCTCCACACGGCACAGCACCAGAAAGACAGCTCAGGTTTAATTGATTAATCAGCATCAGCTGTGCGGTAAACTGTTGGAACACACATTGTTACTACCCTTCTTCCTGCACCATATTTTCAACATACATTAACATCGTGTTACAATGACATAACTATAATAACGCCGACGTTAGCTAAACAGTAAGTAAAAGCTAAATAGCTAGCTAACAGCTGAGACTTAAGTCTTCGCTTCATAACTCAGCAAATAACGTTACATTGACGAACAAAAAATCATTTAATTTACCTAACATATCCAATAGGTAATGAATTGTAAACGTAATAACATAATTAGTTAAAACCACATTTAACATTACCTGAACAACAGGCTCCACACGGCACAGCACCAGAAAGACAGCTCAGGTTTAATTGATTAATCAGCATCAGCTGTGCGGTGAACTATTGGAACACACCTAGCCTATTCAAATCTCCCCGTGTGAAATAGGGTGCAACCATTTGAGACGGAGGGGTGGAACAGACAGTGAGTTTATTTTTCAAATTTGGGAATTTTACACTGAATTCTGATTAAAAATAAAGATAAAGATAAAATAATAATAATACAACAAATTATATCAGTTGGTCTGTGTAACTGGGGTGGCAGGACTTTTTTCAAGGGTGGCAGCTGCCACCCCTTGCCACCCTGGTAGCTTCGCCACTGGGTATTAGATGACGAGACGATGACGTGGCTTCTGGAGGGGTGTCCAGAAATATAGCCTGGGTGAGCCCCTCAACCAGGTCTCGGAAGTGGTAAAAGGGTGGCTACCTCGGCCCCGAGCCTGGTGGAGTGGAGAGGAAACAACAACCCATACGCCGAAGAAGAATCACAATCGGGTGTATTGTAACACTTAAACACGTAACGCTTAAGTACCATTCAGACACCACGTTCCATTGTTTTCAAAATGCAATAGCGGTGTTTTCAGTCACTTTCTCCTTCTAACAGTGTAGCTGTTGAGTCTGAACGGACTATTCATTGTTTGTAGACATAGACATGTCCAATCCAAGGAAAACCTACCATTTTGTTTAGTGAAAGGTTGTTATCATCGTTAGTCCTTACTGTTTCAATTAAACCAGCTTAATTGAAAGTGTGGGGGCTAATAATAAAAATAGTCAATTCCAAAGTGACTCAAAACATCATCTCTCTACAAAGTTATTCTAAACTGACACTACAATGACTAAATTGAGCAATGATGCATGACATTGATTTTTCACTGCCATGTCATTTGAACTCTTTGCTTTCATATTGTTAATTTCTTTGCTAGAGTCACACAATGGCAAGGGACTTCACAGGACCAATAAACCCATTTCACTCAATAATCTAATTCAAATAAATAGTAAAATAAAAGGACCACATTGTTTTCTGGGTGTACTTTACATTCAAGAACAAATACACATTTCTTCATCCCATGTCTTCCTACTGTATTATTTACACCGATAACGGAATTGTTATTGTGCTTCCAAACCCAAACAACCATTAGGTTGAAGCTTTGAAAATACAATTAAAAAGACCTTATGGAGATAATTGCAGACATTCAGTAGCTTGGGGTTTGTTTGGTTGTCAGCTTGTTAACACTTACTTGTATACCGTGTCTGCTTGGAACTGTGTTGAGTATGCTCACTGGGGGGACCATCATAGGAAAAGAACTACAAAAAGGAAACTTGGGAGTTTTAAACAGGAGTTAGCTCGCTTTCTATTATTAACACTAGGCATATGGAAAAATATTTGTTGTGTTTGAAATCACTCTATCCATGGGTTTACCACCCTCCCCCCACCCCTCCCCCCCCCCACACACACATAGACACACACAGACATTCAAAACATTTAAGATATGCTGCTTCCTAAGCCATAGTAGAAGTGTAATTATGTGTTATTTCTTTTTTTACAGTGTGGGGTGATAGGAGGGGGGGGAGCATGAGCGGTGGTCAAAGGATATCAAATGACAGATTAGACACGATTAAATGATAGACAGGGGGGGTATTAAGTGCAGATGGGAGCTGTGGTTGTTTGCCATGTGAGATATACTGTATGTGGCTGTGTTTGTTAAAGACATTATATTTGTCTTTCCAGATTATGTAAATGCAGATTGTAAGCTCTCAAATGATATAATAATAATAATAATAATAATAATAATAATAATAATAATAAATTTTATTTATAAAAGCACTTTACATATAAAATCTCAGAGTGCTACAACACAGGAAGATAAAGCAAAAAACATTTTCAATTAAAAGGCAAAAAAAAAGGATCTATTAAAAAGGTGGGTTTTAAGGCCTCGTTTAAAAGCATCCACAGACTGTGGTGCCCTTAGGTGGTCAGGGAGAGCATTCCACAGCCTGGGAGCAGCCGAGCAGAAGGCCCGATCTCCCATGGTGCGGAGCTTGGTCCTGGGGGTCTTGAGGAGGTTGGTGGCAGTAGAACGGAGGGTGCGTGAGGAGGTCTGAGGGGTATGGAGGAGTTCCTTGAGGTAGGGGGTGGCAGTTCCATGGATGCACTGGTGGGTGAGGAGGGAGACCTTGAATTCAATTCTGAGGGAGACGGGGAGCCAGTGAAGTGATTTGAGGATGGGGGTGATGTGATCATATTTGCGCACCCTCATCAGGATCCTAGCAGCGCTGTTCTGGATGTATTGAAGTTTCTGGAGGCAGCTGCTAGGAATCCCGATGAGGAGTGCGTTGCAGTAGTCCAGTCTGGAGGAGACAAAGGCGTGGATGAGCTTCTCTGCATCTACCAGAGTGAGTGCAGGACGGAGTTTGTGTATGTCATACATTGAAATCTGAAAATAGTTTAAGAAGATATGCTTATTTGATTGTTGGTACACCTCAAACCAAATAGCGCTCTGAATCAAAACACAGGCAAAACAGCGGCTAATAGCTAGCGCTAAAAAGGAACTTGCTACAATGCTACAAACATCTAACTGCATGTTTAGCACATCACAACATGCTGATAGAACATCAACATGCTAAAAACACATACACACTACACATAATTAGATGATCACACAGTCCTTACTTTTGAAACATCGTGAAACATCAGTTTGTCATGTATCACTTCCAGCCTGTGGTAGACGAGACAGTGAATCCAATTCACAAATTATTAGTATTTAGTGATCCTAAAACTGTTGTTTGTTATATCGAGTGGGCTCTTCAACACTTCAACTTTCGTATGCAAAAAAAACAGATTTTTTTTTATTTTTAAGAATGTTCTTGCTCATTTGTGCGAGAATTGCAGACATAAAGACCTTTTCACTAGACCGTGTCATATACTGTGTCTGTGTCTTTATGTGTGTGTGTGTGTGTGTGTGTGTGAGAGAGAGAGAGAGAGAGAGAGAGAGAGAGAGAGAGAGAGAAAGAGAAAGAGAGTGTGTGAGAGTGCATAGGCTGTATTGGGATTTTGAAAGGTGATTGACAGGGGAGAAGTCTATTAGTAGAGATTGTTAACTCTGGGGCAGCGGCGAGGCTGTTATCGGCTCCAGACAGGCATGAAAGGGGACGGCTGATTCACAAGGAAGTCATTGTGAATTTCAAAGGTGTTGTCTGAGTGATTTGGACCTAGGCCGACACCACACCAAGCGAGTGGAGCATGCTCAGGAATCCACCATGATCAATGGGCTTTCATTCTCCCTCTCTTTTTCTCTCTCTCTACTTCAATGATTTCTTCTCCCCCTTCTCTCAATCTCTCTAGCTCCTTACCTCTCTTACAATCTTTCCCCCCTTTTTTTCCACCCCGTTTCTATTTTAGCAGCTCTGTCTGTATCTCTTTCAATCTGTCTGTCTGTCTGTCTGTGTGACTGTCTTGTGGCTTATTTTGTGTTGTGTATTGCCGGGGAAAACGGATAGTAGCCAGGGGATTTGGGGAATTGTTCATCAGTTTCAACTGATGTATTTGGCTAATGTGTATAGTCTAATTGTGTGGCAATGTTAACACTAGTTGTCCCACTGTGGTCCACAGGCTCGTGACATTATAATAAAATATCTTGTTATCTTGTGAAACTCATGTCACCTACCTGACTTTTCCTAAATACCTGTTTTTAACATAATAACATTGTTAAACTATAAAAAATAACACATATGGAAAATAGGTAACGTAAAATAAGAAGCATTTTCAGGACTATCACAATTTCTTTTTCACTTGCCGCAAGCGTAAATGGTCCAGCCCCACACTCATCTTGGTCAATCAAAACCTATGTTATATTTATGAATGTCTTATCTACTGAATTTCAACCAAAATGGCTGTCAGCAACATAGAAAGAAAGACTATAACAGTTATTTGCATGATTAATATGATAAATAACGAGGCAATACAGAAAGTGCACAGTCAATAGTTTAATGTGGATGAGAGCCACACAATTGTGACACAGTCTGGTGTCCGGTGCATGCCAGCAATTCTCAAGTGTTGAAGAGCCCACTCAATATAACAAACAACAATTTTAGGATCACTAAATACTTAAAATATGTGAATTGGATTCACTGTATCGTCTGCCCTAGGCTACGGGGTTAGTGATACATGGCTTGTAAACAAACATAGGTTTTAGGACGTGTTCAAAAGCAAGGACTGTGTGTTCATCTAATTATGTGTAGTGTGTTTTTAGCATGTCGATGTTCTATCAGCATGTTGTAATGTGCTAAACATGTAGTTAGATACTCATAGCGATGTTCTTTTTCAGCTGCTACCTAGCTACCAACGTGATGGTAGCAAAGGCGTCTGTTTTGGTTCAGAGCGAATTCCTCCGGTTATTGGTTTGTAAATGGTTCGGTTCATATTTACATCATTTGAAAGTTTACAATCTGCACTTTCATAATCTGTAAAAAACTGAAAATGACCTTGCCCTACTTGAGGACTTTTTCACCAGGCCCTGTCACAATTTGTTTCCGCTTGTGTGTGTGTGTGCGTGTTTATGCTTTCAAAACAAAGAAAAACTGTTACTGCGATATTGTCCATCAAAACTAACCTTAGAGTTAAGAAAGGCTTACCCATTTAACCATCATAGTTATCAGCAACATAGACAGGAAGAGCTTTTGGAGAACTGATGAACTTTGAACTTCAGTCAAATAATATGTGACAAGGTTTCATTAAAAGGTCCGCATCTCGGCAATTGTGAAACCTCGCAATCGAGCCAAACAAGTCTTGCTGTGAAAAAAATTGTTTTCCGGTTTTTGGCATAGGACGACAAATGAAGCGATGAAGAATCCACTCGATATCATATCCAACAGTTTTACATTCACTAAATACTTCCATTTAGATAGCAAAGTCGGGTGGGGGGTATTAGTGTGGCAGTGTGTGTAGCCACTCCCACACCAGCTGTATTTAAGTAGCCATCTGCGTGTGGACCTATTTGTTGACAAGTTTACAAGATGGATGCTGAAGCTCTCGCTAAAGCTATCAACAGAATTTCATAAGCAGGCAGAAATATCGACAGTGGGCAATTAATTAACTCCTTAATATTGGACTATACATAAGGGGAACTCCGAACGGGAACTCCGAACGGGAACTCCGAATCTGACGATGACGAATACAATGGAATTTCAGACATTGATCTCCACATGAGTTCACTATCCATGGCACAGTCATCTGCAGACAGACTTTCTGCTGTGTTCTTGGGTAAGTTTTAGTGAGTTACATGTGTTGTTTACTAGGATTTTGTGTTGTTTACTTAGGATAGCCAAACAGTTATTTGTTGTTTTGTGAGTAAGGTAGATAGTGTCGTTGTTAGCATCAGTTATTAAACCACTGAAACTGTGCTCACTACAATTATGCCACCCCTCTACAAAACTAATAGGAGATGGTGGGAGGAAGAAATAGGTTGTCAAAGATAAAACATAATGAATGAATACATTTGTTGCAGACCTACTAAACATGCAACATACTGTAATATGTTTCATGCACCATTTTAGTGTGTTTGTGTGTACCAGCTAGCCAAACAAGTGTTAGCTTGTTAGCTAGCTAGCTAGCTTTGTTAGAGATATAATAGATTATAGAAAATCGTGCTTGTGACCAAGCGAGATGGGGCTGTACGGTTCTGTGTGGACTACCGACGGGTGAACGCGGTGTCTTAATTCGATGCCTATCCAATGCCCAGGGTCGACGAGCTCTTGGACCGGCTTGGCGCGGCTAAATTTTATACGACCCTGGACTGTACGAAGGGATACTGGCAGATTCCGCTGTCGCCAGGGTCCCGCGAGAAAACGGCGTTCTCCACCCCGCGCGGTCTATACCAATTCACCGCGCTGCCGTTCGGGTTGTTCGGGGCCCCGGCTACGTTCCAGCGGCTCATGGATCGTATCCTGCGGCCTACCTCGACGACATCGTGATCTACAGCGATACGTGGCCGCAGCATATGCAGCGGGTAGCGGCCGTGCTGCAGTCGCTGGGGCGGGCGGGGCTCACGGCCAACCCAGCGAAGTGCGTGATAGGGCGGGGGGAGATCCGCTTTCTGGGGTACGTCCTGGGCGGTGGGGAGGTGCGACCGCAGATAGATAAAACCGCTGCGGTCGCCGCCGCCCCGCGGCCCGGGACCCGGAAGGAAGTGAGGCGGTTCCTGGGACTGGCGGGCTATTACCGGCAGTTCGTGCTGGGGTTTTCGGAGCTAGCCAGCCCCCTGACCGACCTCACCCGGAAGGGTGCCCCAGACCCGGTCCAGTGGTCGGAGCCGTGCCAGAGCCGGCGTTTAAGGGTATTAAAGCTGCTCTCTGTGGAAAAACTGTCCTGTATGCCCTTTCTCCCTGCAGACGGACGCATCGGATAGGGGGCTGGGAGCGGCGCTGACCCAGCGGGTGGAGGGGGCCGACCGCCCAGTGCTGTACCTGAGCCGCAAGTTATCGGAGCGAGAGGGCAGGTACAGCACGGTGGAGAAGGAGTGCCTGGCCATCCGGTGGGCGGTCGGCGCGCCCGGCCTTGATCTGGTGGTGGGGGTGTTTGGGGAACATGGCGCGTTTCGACCTGCAGGGGGAGCCACAGGACGGTTGGTGAAGGGGATGGGGGCGTAATTGGCACCGCCTGATGCCAATTAGGTCCTCATCAAAGCGCCCTCTTAATGTGTTGCTTTGTTTTCCCCCGGGAGTGCAGTAGGACGAAGGGTGCGGAGAAAGCAGGAAGCGGGAAAGGAACAGCGGAGAATCAGTGAAGGGAGTAGTCGGAGAGCGCTGCAGGAGAGCCGCGACCGAAAGGGTCGGGCAACCAGCGAGCGGAGACGTTCTCCCCTGAGCGAGGCTCAGCTAAACTGACTGTGTTCCAGGGTGCTGTGAAAATAAAACCTTTCTCTAACCGCCAGATCCTATTGTCTGTCTCCCTCTGTGCCGAACCTGTTACATCAATGTAATGAGTATTATTTATATTTATTTATATGATAAATATGATAAATATTCTAAAATTTCCAAAAGAACTACGCGCACCATTAATCACCTGTGAATGACAGTATGCCTTTGACTGCCTGCATTTTACCACCAAGACACTATGGGGCGCAGTAGAATATGATCGTTGAGAGCTTGCGAACGTGAAGACACGATTATTGAGAAGAAAATATTCAGTAGCTAGCTATCATGCCGCCCAAAAAAGGCCACTGCTGCCGACCGAGTCGACAAGCCTGGAAAGTTTCGGGTTTTCATCCAAGAAACCAAACTTGAATTCAGCTGCACCTGTTATGACACCTAACGTTGAAACTGTTGAAATAGCAGAGCTCAAACAAAAGCAAGTGCTTCCGAAGAAAGTAGCAGAACTCACCTCCAGTATAAGGAGACAGCTAGCTAGTTCGTTCAGGGCAGCCTATACTGTCGCTAAAGAAAGGATGCCTTATATACAGTCGGCCCTACTCACCGATCCGATCATTCATGTGCCCAGATTGTAGAGCACATTGCACAAGAGATGAAAAACGAATTCATTTCTAATGTCAAATCACTTGATTCCCGTATTAGCATAACATTAGATGAAAGCACAATTCATGGACGAGCATACATGATTATTTATGTCAGGTGCGATGTCACTGGAAATGGAGATGTGGACAATGTGTCGTGCTAACAGTGAAAGTGAGTGGACTGTATAGCAAAAACAACAAAATGATTGGCCGAGATACCCGTGACTATCGCTTATAGCTGTTGTTTCATGTGGTGGTGTTGATGTGGTGAAATTAGTAGCCTATGGCTAATTAAAACTTGTAAGTCCCATCGCTGTGTGGGCATGATTCGCGTGCGTGCATGAGAACATTTCGCACTGCTATTTTGGAGACCCCCACAAAGCTCAGCTTATTACTCGAATCCTGAGCCTCCCCCCTCCCCAAAATACACAACTCACGAGCACCCTGCACACACACACCACTCAAAATTATTTACCATAAAACACATTGTGCTTTAATAACATAATGCAAACAATAATTTAAAAAAAAGGTTCAGTGCATTAAGGCCAGGGCTGGACTTAGGGGGGTGGGGGCCCCTGGGCTTGAGTCATTGTTCGGCTCCTACCTACACCAAAAATGATAAGCTACAACTACACCAACCAGAACCTATGACCAGAAACACACGTATCCCAATGGAGTATGTTATTGGCATAAAGCACATGAAGAAAAAGCAAGGCTGTTCTGTGAGGACAACAGAAAAAACTTAGGAGTAGGCTATACTTCAATAGCAAGTGGTCCCTCAGCAGAGAGAGAGAGAAAGAAAGAGAGAGAGAGAATGCCATGTCAAACCTTAATGGGTTCTTTTTTAGGGAAAGAAAGACTATTCATTTATTCATTTTTTTATATTCAGAATATTTTTCCTTTAACATGAATCAATTAATTAAATTACATTTAAGTATACTGCCTTGAGCTGCTGGTCATCTTTTCTTTAACATGAACGAAAATTAAATTAAATTAAAGTGTACCTTTCTATTATCATACAATATTTCCTTGAACATGTAAACTCTATAATCATACAGTTGTCTTTCTATTGGTTGTCTCTGTCATACTGAGCCGTTTGTTATCATCCTGAACTATCTCTGTTGCTCACCTCACCTCAGTTCTGTCTCTGTTGCCCTCCTCTCCTGTTGTCTGTCTCTCTGTTGCTGTCCTCTCCTGTTGTCTGTCTCTCTGTTGCTCTCCTCTCCTGTTGTCTGTCTCGCTGTTGCTGTCCTGTTGTCTGTCTCTCTGTTGCTGTCCTGTTGTCTGTCTCTCTGTTGCTGTCCTGTTGTCTGTCTCTCTGTTGCTGTCCTGTTGTCTGTCTCTCTGTTGCTGTCCTGTTGTCTGTCTCTCTGTTGCTGTCCTCTCCTGTTGTCTGTCTCTCTCTTGCTCTCCTCTCCTGTTGTCTGTCTCTCTGTTGCTGTCCTGTTGTCTGTCTCTCTGTTGCTGTCCTGTTGTCTGTCTGAGAGTCTATGGAAAACCTCCACTAGCAGTGTGTCCACACCTCTGACCTGACATCTGTGTTACAGAATGACGAGGTGAGAGGTTCTGAGAGATGACACCTTGATGAGAGTCACCAGCACTTCAGGTATTTGTCATTGTCATTGTATAAGCAATTCTATTTTATGAACATAGTAGTATTTTGTAAAAGTGGTGTGTTGGTAACAGTGGGCAATCATTTTAAATGTACTGTCTTCTTTTTTTATTACAGCTTTGATGCCCAGATGGGATGGGAAGGAACTACACCAAGTCCCACTAGATCCTTTATGGACTATAATGATAAATGCATACACAACATTATTATTTTTTACCATTCTATTACTGTATTGCTCAATTGTATCTTGCCTAATGTTTCCATTGCCATGAATTTTACTCTCTTGTACTTGTAATGGGACGTAATAAACTTTTGGCACATATGGCAATAAAAAATCATGAATCTTGAATTATTATTATTATTATTATTATTTAGCTAGTTAAACGTGTCAGCCCTGCAATTTTGTTTCCTGAGGGTTAGCTGACAACCCCACTGACAGATGACAGGTAGGTAATGACAGGTAGTGTAATGGGGGAGTGGTTGTCTTGAGGGTGTGGTTGTCTTGAGGGAGTGATTAGGGTGGAGTTAACCAGCTATTGTTCCCACCCATTACCTCTGTGAAAAACGTCTCTGAAGACTTTGAGGCTGGATATCTCAGTACAGTGGTTCAGGGGGTATCAACATACAAATGACAACATGACTTCTTCAACTTGTTTCAGATTTCAATGTATGACACATCATTTTAAAGCTTACAATCTACCCTTTCATAATCTGGAAAAAACAGAAAAATGATTTTGCCCTACTTGCAGACTTTTTAACCATGCCCTGTCACATATGAGTCCTGCGTTTTGATGATAAGGAAACAAGATCCATGCGCATGGAGATGGACAAATTCGTCCCCAATTTCAGATATTTTGAAACATTTGGTAAATTTGGTGCTGTTTCATGTAATACATTGGTGCTTATTTTAGTTAATTTTATATGTATTTAATTTTATCTTATTTTAGTGTTCTATTCAATTGTCACTTTATTTTGTTGTTGTTGTTGTTGTTTGAGTTCTAAGCTGCTGTAACGCCTGAATTTCCCCTCTGGGATCAATAAAGTACCTATCTATCATCAATCTTTTATCTACCTACTGTATTACTGCAGGTTGAATGCTGTTTTACAGAACACTGTTTTATTTACACCAAAAAATACACTTACTTGTACTGTATCCCATGTACAAATAAAAGCAATGAAATTCATGAAATTCTGGTGTGTTTATTTGTTCAGTAGGATACAACACCAATGTTTTGTTCAGTAGGATACAACACCAATTACATCTATAATTACTATCTTCAATATGTTATATGTTTAAAATACAAACTGTGATATTCTAATGATTCACAAGTTCTCTCTAAACACAACTAGTTCATTATTTGTTGCATTATCTCTCATGGAAAGGCCATGATTGACAACATGGCCAATACTTGTGGCTCACATTTCCTCTGAAACATTAGCTATTTGTATTCCTTTATATTCCTGTCAGCTGCTCCACCACCACTGAAGCTCTCCTCCTCCACTCTTACTAGGTCCATTCTTACTAGGTCCATTCTTACTAGGTCCATCCTTACTAGGTCCATCCTTACTAGGTCCACTCTTACTAGGTCCATCCTTACTAGGTCCACTCTTACTAGGTCCATTCTTACTAGGTCCATTCTTACTAGGTCAATCCTTACTAGGTCCATCCTTACTAGGTCCATTCTTACTAGGTCCATTCTTACTTGGTCCATACTTACTAGGTCCATCCCTACTAGGTCCATTCTTACTAGGTCCATCCTTACTAGGTCCACTCTTACTAGGTCCATTCTTACTAGGTCCATTCTTACTAGGTCCATCCTTACTAGGTCCATCCTTACTAGGTCCATTCTTACTAGGTCCATCCTTACTAGGTCCATCCTTACTAGGTCCATTCTTACTAGGTCCACTCTTACTAGGTCCACTCTTACTAGGTCCATCCTTACTAGGTCCACTCTTACTAGGTCCATTCTTACTAGGTCCATTCTTACTAGGTCCATCCTTACTAGGTCCACTCTTACTAGGTCCATCCTTACTAGGTCCATTCTTACTAGGTCCATCCTTACTAGGTCCATCCTTACTAGGTCCATTCTTACTAGGTCCATTCTTACTAGGTCCATTCTTACTAGGTCCATCCTTACTAGGTCCATCCTTACTAGGTCCACTCTTACTAGGTCCATCCTTACTAGGTCCACTCTTACTAGGTCCATTCTTACTAGGTCCATTCTTACTAAACCATCCTTACTAGGTCCATCCTTACTAGGTCCACTCTTACTAGGTCCATCCTTACTAGGTCCATCCTTACTAGGTCCACTCTTACTAGGTCCATCCTTACTAGGTCCACTCTTACTAGGTCCATCCTTACTAGGTCCATTCTTACTAGGTCCATCCTTACTAGGTCCACTCTTACTAGGTCCATCCTTACTAGGTCCACTCTTACTAGGTCCATCCTTACTAGGTCCACTCTTACTAGGTCCATCCTTACTAGGTCCATCCTTACTAGGTCCATCCTTACTAGGTCCATCCTTACTAGGTCCACTCTTACTAGGTCCACTCTTACTAGGTCCACTCTTACTAGGTCCATTCTTACTAGGTCCATCCTTACTAGGTCCATTCTTACTAGGTCCATTCTTACTAGGACCATCCTTACTAGGTCCATCCTTACTAGGTCCACTCTTACTAGGTCCATCCTTACTAGGTCCACTCTTACTAGGTCCATTCTTACTAGGTCCACTCTTACTAGGTCCATTCTTACTAGGTCCATCCTTACTAGGTCCACTCTTACTAGGTCCATTCTTACTAGGTCCATCCTTACTAGGTCCATTCTTACTAGGACCATCCTTACTAGGTCCATCCTTACTAGGTCCACTCTTACTAGGTCCATCCTTACTAGGTCCATTCTTACTAGGTCCATCCTTACTAGGTCCACTCTTACTAGGTCCATCCTTACTAGGTCCATTCTTACTAGGTCCATCCTTACTAGGTCCATCCTTACTAGGTCCATCCTTACTAGGTCCATCCTTACTAGGTCCATCCTTACTAGGTCCATTCTTACTAGGTCCATCCTTACTAGGTCCATTCTTACTAGTTCCATCCTTACTAGGTCCATTCTTACTAGGTCCATCCTTACTAGGTCCATCCTTACTAGGTCCATCCTTACTAGGTCCATTCTTACTAGGTCCATCCTTACTAGGTCCATTCTTACTAGGTCCATCCTTACTAGGTCCATCCTTACTAGGTCTATTCTTACTAGGTCCATTCTTACTAGGTCCATCCTTACTAGGTCTATTCTTACTAGGTCCATTCTTACTAGGTCCATCCTTACTAGGTCCATTCTTACTAGGTCCATCCTTACTAGGTCCATCCTTACTAGGTCCATTCTTACTAGGTCCATCCTTACTAGGTCTATTCTTACTAGGTCCATTCTTACTAGGTCCATCCTTACTAGGTCCATCCTTACTAGGTCCATCCTTACTAGGTCCATCCTTACTAGGTCTATTCTTACTAGGTCCATTCTTACTAGGTCCATTCTTACTAGGTCCATCCTTACTAGGTCCATTCTTACTAGGTCCATTCTTACTAGGTCCATCCTTACTAGGTCCATTCTTACTAGGTCCATTCTTACTAGGTCCATTCTTACTAGGTCCATCCTTACTAGGTCCATTCTTACTAGGTCCATCCTTACTAGGTCCATCCTTACTAGGTCCATCCTTACTAGGTCCATTCTTACTAGGTCCATCCTTACTAGGTCCACTCTTACTAGGTCCATACTTACTAGGTCCATCCTTACTAGGTCCATTCTTACTAGGTCCATTCTTACTAGGTCCATTCTTACTAGGTCCATTCTTACTAGGTCCATACTTACTAGGTCCATTCTTACTAGGTCCATTCTTACTAGGTCCATCCTTACTAGGTCCATTCTTACTAGGTCCATCCTTACTAGGTCCTTCCTTACTAGGTCCATCCTTACTAGGTCCATTCTTACTAGGTCTATTCTTACTAGGTCCATTCTTAGAAACTCAGAAGTGATCCTTTATGCATGAACTGATTGATGATCAAAGTGGACCCCAGTGTCATTGAAAGTGTTTTAACAATCAATAAAACTGTATTTATATTCATAGTAAACATGCATAGGCTTTGTAACAGAAGCAGAACTACCAAAACTAGATATAGTGAGGTACAACATTTCTCTGCTGAGTGAATTATTACTGTGATTTTTGCACCTTTGTTTTCAATTGAAAGTTGGGCAACCTTCACAATGCATATTGAGGGTTATAGTAACAAGTGTCATTATTAAATTAATGTTGGAATGCATTTTTAATCAGATGACAAATGATACTATTGACAAACAATTAGATGACAAATGATACTGTTTTGCACAGATTTGCATTTGTAACATGTACGTGTGTGTGTGTGTGTGTGTGTGTGTGTGTGTGTGTGTGTGTGTGTGTGTGTGTGTGTGTGTGTGCGTGTGCGTGCGTGTGCGTGCGTGTGTGTGTCTTTATGCTGAACTAATTTTGACCCTGATTTAGATTCCCAGAACATTGCCACAGGGATGCAATGCATGAATGTGTATATGCCTGTATGAATGTATGTGCATATGTGTATATGCCTGTGTGCACATGTATGTCCGTGGCAATAAACAAGGTTAAACCTAAGGCAAACAAGATATGACATCCCCCCAGCCCCTCACCATCAACAGACAGTTCAACACACACACACACACACACACACACACACACACACACACACACACACATACACACACAAAACCAATCCACAAATATCCCAATGTTTATCTTCTGAGCCAATAGTTGAACCCCAGAGGACGTCTGCAGCCTCACTGGCCCTGGATTTGGAAATGTTATTAACCAGTTCTGAGAGAGGTGAGAGTGAGAGCCCAGTGGGAGACTGTCCCATGAGCCTCTACTTCACTGATATAGTCTACTGAGCTTCTAAAGACCTGACACTACACTGATTCAAAGAATTTCTCTAAAGGCCCTGTCCAGTCAAAATCTTATTTTTCTAGATTTAGGATATTTATTTCATCGTTGTTTCCCCCATCTAATATTATAATTTAATATACTATACTTGGTGCATCACTCTCATGTGATTGCAAAAGTCAGAAGCGGAGTATGTGGTTTGCAGTTGAAGGACTGGGTTTGTGTTATGATGCAGATACCGAATGTTAAATACCGAAGTGCAAAACGCACTACCTGTTTTGCCTCGGGGGTCAAATGACCATAGCCTTTACAATGGGAAGCTGCTATTTACACACAACGACCACTAGTTGTCCGCTTTGTAAATTAGCCTGCCTCGTACACAGAAAAACTGTAAAATAGCTTTATACTAGCTTATCCTGATGTGATTTTGAAAATGTAAGGATACTGGGTGGTAGAACGCACATTTCTAAGAAAAGTCATGAAAGGAGGGTCCTGAAATTTGATTGAGTTTAAAGATTTAACAATTATTTTACTCACCAGCAAAGCATTTCATTTAACACATTTTGTTAGATCACACACAGAAGGTTGTATTGAAAGCATTGATCATGTAATGTTTACTCTCTCACCGATTCACGGCTGGGTTGTCTGGAGAAATTAAGTACTACCTAACTACAAGGCTTTCTGGAAACTCACCCCAGGTCAATATAAAGATTCTGATGAACATGCACCTCTAGGTCCAGCGTTACCACATGCCACCCCATGTATACAGTAAATTAATGCATTTGCTAAATTGGATGTAGATGTGTAGAAATACACATTCATTCAGAAGACAAAGGTAGAAGCCACTGTAGTAACACCAGTGCATTGACAAGTTAATTAAAACTAAAGCTAAAGCTAAAGTTAATACATAGTTACATTGTACAGTATTGCTTTGCATAACACGTTTTTGTCATTACAGTGGACACGGTGCAGTTAGGGTGAGCAATATCCTTATTGTATAAGGGGTTATTCCATGTCAAATCAACAGACAAAAGAGGATTTCGACACCCAACATCTCATTGTTTATGAGGCATTTAGCAAACACCTTTATCCAAAGTGACTTGCAACAAATACATGTGTCTAAGTAAGTGAATTATCAATCCATCAGTCATCACAAGAAATGTAATCTCTGCTCAGGCCAGGGGCCATTGGCAGTCATAATGCTAGAAGAAGGAAGAATTACGTTATTTTTTAATTTTTTTATAGGGTATTTGAGGGAAAAGGAGAAGGATACAAAATGATAATCAGAAACTGGAAGAGGGGTAACAGTAAGGTTAGAGACATGGGAGGATCTAGTGAAGACAAGGTCTAGCTGATTGCCTGCCTTATGAGTCGGGGAGAGCAGAACAGGGTAAGATTGAAGCAGTGGAGGCTCCTCCATAGAGGTGGAGGAGGCCTGGCCTCCCCAATAATTTGAGAGAAGAGAGAGAGATTTAAAAAAGCAATAATTTTATTTATTTAACAAAAAACATTAAAAAAAAAATATATATATTCATATTATTTCCGTTTTGTTCATAAATCTGAATTTTTCCATGGCTAAAACCCAATATTGCAATTGTAAAGCACCTACAGGCCAGAATCCCTATCCGTTTGTATTGAGGAGGCCAGGCCTCCTGTCGGAAAGTGGTTTCTCATAGAAGTCAATGTAATGCAATTTTTTTCATGGCAATATGTGATTGGCCGAATCACTGAAAATGGGTGGGCAGAGGAGGCCTGGCCTCACCATGCATTGAGTCCAGGGCTGAAAGATTGACATTTTGTTCGTCCAATCACATGAAGCCATTTTTCCCTGAAAATAATAGCTCATTTGGCCAAATACTTTTGCTTAAAATTACCTCGGAAGTCGGCGAGATTCTGGCGCGATTTATACATCGAATAGGTAGACAACATTTAGGATTTATTGAACAGTTTTATTTTTAATATTAATAATTAATAATTGTATGTAGTATGTTGTGGTGAATGTTGTGAGCCTGAGCAGAAGGGACAATAGCTGCTGCAGGCGGACCAGAGATTCATGCCAATTGTTTTGTTTATTTGATGACCCATTGTGCAGGTAACTTATTACATATGTTGTTTGAGTTCTATGTTTTGGTGCATTTTGTACGAGTCCACTCGTGGTGTTGCTAGCATTCGCGATCTAGGGCATGGCTAGTCAGTAACGTCATGTTGCATTCCACATGTAGTACCTTTTTCCGCCACACGCGTGTATGAGTGCTGTTCTGCAGGATAAATATTAGAAATGGATGAAGTATTGTTCTGAATTGTATGTTGTGTGTCTGATTGACATAGTGTTTGAGTGCTTTTGACATGTCATTGATTGTATGTAGTATGTTGTGGTGAATGTTGTGAGCCTGAGCAGAAGGGACAATAGCTGCTGCAGGCGGACCAGAGATTCATGCCAATTGTTTTGTTTATTTGATGACCCATTGTGCAGGCAATAAAAGCTGCTTCATCCACCATCCTGAGAGTGTCCCAATCCCTTCAGTACCGCCAAACACAAATTAATAATTTTTAACAAAGACAGATAAGAGGAACAGGGAACATTCCATCGCGAGTGAAGCGAGCAAGCGGAAAAAAAATTGGCCTCCTCAATTCTAGAAGTCACCAGCCTCCACTGGATTGAAGGGTAGGAGAAGGTCAAGTACTCCAGATGAAAGAAGCTTCACTGACTGGATGTTGAAATCACCCAGTAGTGTGAGCGGAGTGCCGTTGTCAGGGAAGGGACTGAGAAGGACATCCATCTCTTCTAGGAAGTGGCCAAGCAGACCTGGGGGACAATAGATAACAACATTGTGAAGTTTGACAGGGGAGGTGACAGAAATAGCATGGAATTCGAAGGTGGATATGGACATGTACAGTATGACAGGGGAAGGACATTATGTGACCACTTAGGCGAGATGAGGAGTCCTGTGCCTCCCCCTCGACCAGAGAGTCTAGGGTAATGAGAAAACCCCCCAAGGCTGTGTCCTGAGTCCCCTCCTCTACTCCCTGTACACCCACGACTGCGTGGCCACACACGTCTCCAACTCAGTGATTAAATTCGCTGACGACACAACAGCGATTGACCTGGTCACAACGAAGATGAGACGGCCTACAGGAGAGAAGTCGACCGCCTGGCTCGGTACAGCCAGGAGAACAACCTCTCTCTCAACACTGACAAGACCAAGGAGCTGGTGGTGGACTTCAGGAAGAAAGGTCGGGAACAGTACCCCATTACCATCAATGGGTCAACCGTAGAGAGGGTCAGTAGTTTTAAGTTCCTCAGCATCCACATCTCTGATGACCTCACCTGGGACATGCATACCAAACAGGTGGTAAAAAGGGCACAGCAGCGCCTCTTTCACCTCAGATAGCTGAAGAAGTTTGACATGGGGACGAAGACCCTGCGAGCCTTCTACAGAGGCACAACCGAGAGCATTCTGACTTGGTGCATCCCTGCCTGGCATGGCAACTGCAGATTTTCCCTCAACCACAAAGCGCTATAGAGGGTGGTGCGGACAGCCGAGCGCATCAGTGGATGTGAGCTTCCCTCCATCAAGGACATATATGAATGAATGAATGAATGAATGAATGGTCTTTATTGTCATTAATACAGTACAGGTACCATACAACAACATTTAGGAGGGGGGGCTCCCCTGGTGCTTGGAAAAAGACTAAAAACAAGAGGGCCAGGGGTAAAATAAAAAAGGGAAAGAGCTGGTTTACATAAATGAAGGCTATGTACACTATCTAATATACTATACTACTATACTATACAATAAAACACTGTGCTGTACTCTATGCTATGCTATAAATATCCTAACTTTTCCTATATCTGAACCTTATGTACCCAAGGGTTGTCATATTGCACATAGTATTGTTGCACATTCATTTAAAGTGTTGCAGTTAGCAGGTTTGAAATGTTCACAGTTGTATTTCAATATTGCACTTGTGTTTACAATCGAGTAGCTGCCATCCAGTTGTCTAGATTGTCCAGGGCCTAGAACCTAGGTCTTTGCTGTGTTCAGGGCCTGGATGGCCCTGGGGTAGAAGCTGAGCTTCAGTCTATTTGTCCTTGCGGACATGGTCCTGAACCGCCTGCCTGAGCGCAGCCGAACAAAGTGTTCGTTCCCAGGGTGGGATGGGTCCCTGGAGATCTTGGAGGCCTTCCTGAGGCAGCGTGTGTTGTACAGCTCTTCCAGAGAGGGGAGGGGGGCGCCGATGATCTTCTGGGCCGATCTCACGACTCTCTGTAGCGCTTTCCTCTCTGCGGCTGTGCAGCTGGAGAACCACACGCAAATGCAGTAGGTGAGGATGCTCTCCACTGTGCAGCGGTAGAAGGTCACAAGCAGCTCCTGTCTGAGGTGGTATTTCCTGAGGACTCTCAGGAAGTAGAGCCGCTGTTGTGCCTTCTTGATGATGGCTGCTGTGTTGGTCCTCCAGGACAGGTCCTCCTGTATGTGCACCCCCAGGAATCGGGGAGTTGAGACTCTCTCCACGCTCCCTCCATCGACAAGCAGGGGCTGGACCTCAGATTTTTTCCTCCTGAAGTCCACGATGACTTCCTGGGTCTTTAACTGGTTCAGCAGCAGGTTGTTAACCTTCCACAGCTTGCCCAGCTGCTCCACCCCATCCCTGTACACCGCCTCGTCCCCCCCCGAGATGCAGCCCACCACGGTGGTGTCGTCTGCAAACTTTATGATGGAGTTGCTGGGGTGGACGGGGGTGAAATCGTGGGTGTAGAGGTTGTAGAGGATGGGGCTCAGTACGCAGCCCTGGGGGGACCCAGTGCTGAGTCTGAGGGCTGTGGAGGTGTGGGAGCCCACCCGCACCCTCTGGGGGCGGTCAGACAGGAAGTCCTTGATCCATGCACAGATGGAGTGTGATAGTCCCAGGTCTAGTAGTTTGGTCACTAGCCTGTCTGGAAGGATAGTGTTGAAAGCAGAGCTGAAGTCCACAAAGAGCAGTCTCGCGTAGCTGTTCCCCCTCTCCAGGTGGGATAGAGTGGAGTCAGTGGCGGACGGGCCACCGGGCAAGCCTGGCAAATGCCAGGAGGGCCGCGAGACTCTGGGCCGCTCAGAATGTATTATATTAAAAAAAAATATATATTTGTAATTTTGTCTCTGGTGATTTTTGAAAATAACTTATTTCAGCAAACCGCGGCCCAAAACATTTTATATCGGCCGGGCCATCCACGCAGTTCTGCATCGCGGATGCCCAGGGCCCTAAACCAATAGGAGCAGAGCTCCCCTATGGGGCGGAGCTCCACGATGTAGAACTGGAGTATGTAAACCAATAGGAGCAGAGCTTTAGGTAGCAGGGTAAACCAATAGGAGCAGAGCTTTAGGTAGCGGGGTAAACCAATAGGAGCAGAGCTCCCCTATGGGGCGGAGCTCCACGATGTAGAACTGGAGTATATCTCCATAACTATCGTAGTCAGTTCTATATCGCCAGTGGACACGCACCTCATGTCATCATTCCGTTTATAACAGCAGTTAACGTTACACTGCTTTCATTTTCAGAATGGGGGAATTTGATGAGAGCGATGCAGTTAATGTGCAACAACTGGATGCAGGGAGCAAGTGTAGTTGGAAGTAGGAATGCACCGAAATTCGCATGTATTGGGCCGAAAATAGCACAAAAAAGTACATTCGGTGTGAAAAGGCTATTGAAAGAGATATTGACTGATAATACATATAATTACAGCAAACATGTCGGTAGTTTGGCATCTGTCCGCTGACTTTTTATGTTAACAATCCGTGTTGCGTGTTGCGTTTGGAAATAGGGCTGTTGTGTCGCAAATGCCAGGGCTGTTTTTTGATCCCAGTCCGCCCCTGAGTGGAGTGGAGATTCGTCGCGATGGCGTCCTCTGTGGACCTGTGGGCTCTGTAGGCAAACTGGTATGGATCCAGGTTGGGCGGGAGGCGTGTGATTGGTGTGAGTGCCACCGGGCGGTAGTCGTTTAGGCAGCTCACCGTGCTTTTCTTCGGGACTGGGATGATTGTTGAGGTTTTCAGGCAGGGCGGGATGGTGGCCTGGGACAGGGACTGGTTGAAGATGTTGGTGAAAACCCCGGCCAGCTGGTCGGCGCAGTCCCTCAGCACATATACAACAAACGGCGTGTCAACAAAGCCCGGAGGGCTTTTATCTTGAATTATGCCTATTGCCTTATTGTCTTGTGCTGCAATGTCAGGAACCGAAACCTGCACATTTTACTCTCTTACACTTACAATGTGACGTAACAATAAACTTGAAATTTGAACGATTAGGCATCAGAAAGGACTGCCAGAGTAGCTGTGATTTCTGGTGTAATCCATGTCTCTGTGAGAGTGAGAAAGTGGAGGGACATGAAGCTGGCGTAAACTGAGATAGATTCAGCTTTCCGAGGTTGTGGTCAGTTGAGCATGGTGGATAGATTCGTTTGGGAGGATTGCAAGTAGCAGCTTTCAACAATATGCACATAGGCCATTCTGGCAGTCTGGGCAGTCTGGGCTATCCATCCTCTCATTTTTCCTTGTCTCCTTTCATACTGTCTGAGATCTAATTGTCCCAAAACTATTTGTTTGTTTTTTTGAATAAAATAATTTCAAAAATATGGTAATATTGTAATTAGCATAAATACTTTTGTTGTTTTTGGGGACTCATCATAACTAACCATATTGGACAGGTAGTACAACAATGTGGAAAGATCTCAAGTATCTGAAATAACTCTATAATGTCTTGTTAATATTATAATTGTTTTTCCCCATCGCTTAAACACTGAAACTATGAAACTTTCCTGAAACTATAGTAAAGCTCAATTTCTCAAACCTCTAAACACAAAACTGAAAGGAGCTAACCATTTTGTCAAAGCCCCCCAATTCTCTTCTCAAAACGGATTCTTTCCACCAAAACGATAGACACAGCTATTATATGTGTCACAGTTCCGCCCCCAGCTCCGCCCCCGGCTCATCAGCCATCTATCAGTGACGCCAGGTGTAGCCGATTAAGACCGCGACTGGTTCCTACTTAAGCCCTGCTCCTGCTTCCAGTCAACGCCAGATCGTAGCCACTTAATGGTTGGTTCATACGTTCGTTCCCTCAACTCTAGACGTTACCCGTTACCCTAGCCTAACCCTATTCTCCCTGTCCCCCGTTTAAGGATTCCCTGCCTGCCGACCTCCTGCCTGTCTGACTACCTGCCTACCTGACTGACCCCCTGCCTGTCTGAGTACCTGCCTACCTGCCTGACCCCCTGCCTGTCTGAGTACCTGCCTACCTGCCTGACCCCCTGCCTGTCTGAGTACCTGCCTACCTGCCTGACCCCCTGCCTGTCTGAGTACCTGCCTACCTGCCTGACCCCCTGCCTGTCTGAGTACCTGCCTACCTGCCTGACCCCCCTGCCTGTCTGAGTACCTGCCTACCTGCCAGACCCCCTACCTGCCTGACCTCCTACCCGCACTACCTACCTCCAGCCTGATTCCCCTAACCCCCAACCCTATAATAAATCACTATTATTATTATTACTACCTGTTCTCCGTTGTCTGCTTCTGGGTTCCGCCCTCTGGTCGTGACAGTACGATCTGGCCATGTCGAACCCAGCAGACACCGAGACAGTCCGTCGGGACCGGTCCCCATCATACTCTAAGCGCCGAAGCAGATCTGGATCCCCAGCACACTCAAGGTCCAGAAGCCCAGTGCGCAGGTCCAGTAATTACACCGCGTTGGAGAGACACGACTCCCTCCTACAGGAGATTGTGGGGAGGCTCCGTGACTTTAACACAACTCTGACCAGTTTCCAGGACACGGGAGTAGCCGCCGTTGCTAATGCTACACCGACCGCCCCCCAGCCCCTGCCCGCTCCGGTGATTCGAGAGCCCCGGGTCCCCATGCCGGATCGTTACGACGGCAAACAGGGTTTCTGCCGTTCGTTCCTCATGCAGTGTGAGCTAGTGATAGAACAACAACCTACGTCCTTCTCCACAGACCGGGGTCGGGTTTACCTGGTAATCGGTCTCCTCCGTGGGGCCGCTCTGGAGTGGGCGTCGGCGCTGTGGGAGAGACGGGATCCGCTCATTGCTTCCTACGCAGCCTTCTCCGGTGAGATGAGGAAAATATTTTATCATCCGATCCGGGGACAGGACGCTTCCAAACGCCTTCTCGCCCTCCGTCAGGAAACTCGGAGTGTAGCTGACTATTCTATTAGTTTCCGCACCCTGGCAGCTGAGAGTGGGTGGAACGATGCAGCCCTCATCGCGGCGTTCACCGGTGGACTCGCGGAGACCATCAAGGACGAGCTGGTGTCACATCCGGAGTCCTCCGATCTGGATGGATTAATCTCCCTGGCTATCAGAGTAGATAATCGCCTAACTGAACGGAGACGGGAACGCGGAAGTGCTTCGTTTTCTCTAGACCCTATTAATTATTCTCGCCCTTTTCAGCCCGACGTCACTCCTAGAGAGGAGATGTCCTCTATCCCCGAACCCATGCAGCTTGGTCGGATGCGTCTCAGCCAGGAGGAGCGCCGCCGGCGTTTGAAGAACAACAGCTGCCTTTACTGTGGGGAGCTGGGACATTACCTCTCCACCTGTCCCACTCGGCCGTTAAACCGGCAGGCTCGTTAGGAGAGGGGAGGACCCTAACGAGCCGTTCTGCTATCTCTGCATCTCCCCGCACCCGGACCCAGCTCAACGCCACTATCACCGTCAAGGGTCAGTCCACTGTGTTCCCTGCTCTCATTGACTCTGGTGCTGATGGCAATTTCATGGATGTGTCTCTGGTAGAGCAGTTAGGTCTCTCCACCAGTCCCCTAGATGCGCCCCTAGAGGCCATCGCATTGGATGGCAGGCTCCTCGCCAAGGTTACGGATAGGACGGAGCCTATGTCAATGTTACTGTCCGGCAACCACCAGGAGGAGGTGAGTTTTTTCATCACATGCACTCCCCATGCTCCCATTGTTCTGGGTCACCCCTGGCTGGCTAGACATAACCCTAATATCAACTGGGCCCATGCCAGGGTAGATAGTTGGATCCTTGAGTGTCATGCCACCTGCCTTCGGTCCGCTGTGTCAACTTCTGTTTCCTCCCAGGCACCCAGACCAGAGGTCCCGGACCTGTCTGCTATTCCGCCGGAGTATCGGGACCTCCAACAGGTGTTCTGTAAACAGCTAGCCCTTTCCCTACCCCCTCATCGGCCCTATGATTGCGCCATTGACTTACTGCCCGGGGCACCCCTTCCTAGCAGCCGCCTGTACAGCATCTCCAAACCCGAACGGGAGGCCATGGAGGGTTACATCAAGGACTCCCTGGCTGCTGGCCTCATCCGTCCCTCCTCCTCACCCGTGGGCGCTGGGTTCTTTTTTGTTGCTAAGAAGGACAAGACCCTGCGCCCCTGCATTGATTACAGAGGGTTGAATAATATTACCATCAAGAACTCTTACCCTTTACCCCTCATGAACTCTGCTTTCGACTCTCTCCAGGGAGCCACGGTGTTCACGAAGCTCGACCTCCGCAACGCCTACCACCTGGTTCGGATACGAGAGGGGGATGAGTGGAAAACAGGGTTCAACACTCCCCTAGGCCATTTTGAGTACCTGGTGATGCCTTTTGGCCTCACTAATGCCCCTGCTGTGTTTCAGGCCTTAGTGAAC